>NC_091163.1:48607209-48652209 GCF_040958095.1 Procambarus clarkii | reverse complement strand
CTCACGTGTGCCCCAAAGAATGAGGTGATTTGGTGAAATGCTATGCCCAAGATTACCATCCGAGTTGCCGTCGGGGAAGTGGCTCAAATAGCCTCGGCTATCACTTCCTTTTGACGGCCGTGATGGTCAAGCGGATTAAGGCGCCCTGTAGTTACCAGTTGCGTTGCTTCTGGGAGTATGGGTTCGAGTCACTTCTGGGGTGTGAGTTTTCATTCGCATATAGTCCTGGGGACCATTCAGGCTTGTTCGCATTTGTGTTCCTCACGTGTGCCCCAAAGAATGAGGTGATTTGGTGAAATGCTATGCCCAAGATTACCATCCGAGTTGCCGTTGGGGAAGTGGCTCAAATAGCCTCGGCTATCACTTCCTTTTGACGGCCGTGATGGTCAAGCGGATTAAGGCGCCCTGTAGTTACCAGTTGCGTTGCTTCTGGGAGTATTGGTTCGAGTCACTTCTGGGGTGTGAGTTTTCATTCGCATATAGTCCTGGGGACCATTCAGGCTTGTTCGCATTTGTGTTCCTCACGTGTGCCCCAAAGAATGAGGTGATTTGGTGAAATGCTATGCCCAAGATTACCATCCGAGTTGCCGTCGGGGAAGTGGCTCAAATAGCCTGGGCTATCACTTCCTTTTGACGGCCGTAATGGTCAAGCGGATTAAGGCGCCCTGTAGTTACCAGTTGCGTTGCTTCTGGGAGTATGGGTTCGAGTCACTTCTGGGGTGTGAGTTTTCATTCGCATATAGTCCTGGGGACCATTCAGGCTTGTTCGCATTTGTGTTCCTCACGTGTGCCCCAAAGAATGAGGTGATTTGGTGAAATGCTATGCCCAAGATTACCATCCGAGTTGCCGTCGGGGAAGTGGCTCAAATAGCCTCGGCTATCACTTCCTTTTGACGGCCGTGATGGTCAAGCGGATTAAGGCGCCCTGTAGTTACCAGTTGCGTTGCTTCTGGGAGTATGGGTTCGAGTCACTTCTGGGGTGTGAGTTTTCATTCGCATATAGTCCTGGGGACCATTCAGGCTTGTTCGCATATATATATATATATATATATATATATATATATATATATATATATATATATATATATATATATATATATATATATTTCAAAGATCTTTGAAAATGTAATAAGTTTTACGAAACGCGCTTGTGTCGCGTCAGACAAGAAATAAAAATGAATTTTGGAGAATTGATTTTTGAATTACCCCCAACAGTGAAAAGAAATGTACGAAAGATTGAGAAAATTCGTGTTAGAATTATTAATCTTACTTTTTCGGTCATATTTAATAATATATATATATATATATATATATATATATATATATATATATATATATATATATATATATATATATATATATATACATATATATATATATATATATATATATATATATATATATATATATATATATATATATATATATATATATATATATATATATATATATAACTGAAAACTCACACCCCAGAAGTGACTCGAACCCATACTCCCAGGAGCAACGCAACTGGTATGTACAAGACGCCTTAATCCACTTGACCATCACGACCGGACATAATGAGGTGATAGCCTAAGCTATTTGAACCACCCCACCGCCGGCACTCGGATAGTAATCTTGGGCATAGCATTTTACCAAATCACCTCATTCTTTGGGGCACACGTGAGGAACACAAATGCGAACAAGCCTGAATGGTCCCCAGGACAATATGCAACTGAAAACTCACACCCCAGAAGTGACTCGAACCCATACTCCCAGGAGCAACGCAACTGGTATGTACAAGATGCCTTAATCCACTTGACCATCACGACCGGACATAATGAGGTGATAGCCTAAGCTATTTGAACCACCCCACCGCCGGCACTCGGATAGTAATCTTGGGCATAGCATTTTACCAAATCACCTCATTCTTTGGGGCACACGTGAGGAACACAAATGCGAACAAGCCTGAATGGTCCCCAGGACAATATGCAACTGAAAACTCACACCCCAGAAGTGACTCGAACCCATACTCCCAGGAGCAACGCAACTGGTATGTACAAGACGCCTTAATCCACTTGACCATCACGACCGGACATAATGAGGTGATAGCCTAAGCTATTTGAACCACCCCACCGCCGGCACTCGGATAGTAATCTTGATCTTGGTGATAGCTTAGGCTATCACCTCATTATGTCCGGTGATAGCCTAAGCTATTTGAACCACCCCACCGCCGGCACTCGGATAGTAATCTTGATCTTGGTGATAGCTTAGGCTATCACCTCATTATGTCCGGTCGTGATGGTCAAGTGGATTAAGGCGTCTTGTACATACCAGTTGCGTTGCTCCTGGGAGTATGGGTTCGAGTCACTTCTGGGGTGTGAGTTTTCAGTTGCATATTGTCCTGGGGACCATTCAGGCTTGTTCGCATTTGTGTTCCTCACGTGTGCCCCAAAGAATGAGGTGATTTGGTAAAATGCTATGCCCAAGATTACTATCCGAGTGCCGGCGGTGGGGTGGTTCACATAGCTTAGGCTATCACCTCATTATGTCCGGTCGTGATGGTCAAGTGGATTAAGGTGTCTTGTGCATACCAGTTGCGTTGCTCCTGGGAGTATGGGTTGGAGTCACTTCTGGGGTGTGAGTTTTCAGTTGCATATTGTCCTGGGGACCATTCAGGCTTGTTCGCATTTGTGTTCCTCACGTGTGCCCCAAAGAATGAGGTGATTTGGTAAAATGCTATGCCCAAGATTACTATCCGAGTGCCGGCGGTGGGGTGGTTCAAATAGCTTAGGCTATCACCTCATTATGTCCGGTCGTGATGGTCAAGTGGATTAAGGCGTCTTGTACATACCAGTTGCGTTGCTCCTGGGAGTATGGGTTCGAGTCACTTCTGGGGTGTGAGTTTTCAGTTATATATATATATATATATATATATATATATATATATATATATATATATATATATATATATATATATATATATATATATATATATATATATATATATATATATATTGTGACGATAATCTCTTTCAAGAGAGATTGAGCCTGCTCTTCTCTACATGAAGTTACGTATTTTATACAAGAATAGATGCTACCTTCAAGATACGTCCCAGTAGCACAAAACGTTTTGACTAGGAGGCAAAATGTACCCAAGATTCACCCCCTACTCCACTCCCTCCACGCCGGCTCGTCATCAACCAGCCAACTACCCTTCCCAGCCTGCCTGCTCCTGATTGGTGACTCGCCGACTGCACACCTGCACACTGCATCTCAGCGCCCTCTACCTGAGTCGATGTCTGGGCTTGATCCAGCCATTGAAGTCAGAATATCCTTGTGCTCTCAAACAGTGAACAACTTACTGATATATGCTGTATCAGGTGGATGTCTCGCAGCTAGCGCCATATTCTCAGCACCTGATTATTTTTCACCTTTAACGTTATATTATTGTAGAGTAACTTCATCCCTATTATTCATTTATGTTATATTGTTTTTGACTTGTTCTTTTGCACTGTACATTGTCAAGGGATTGTCTTTGTTTATAATTTGTTTTATATATTAATTAAAGTTTCATTGTTCATACTTTGTGTTTTGCATGTCTTCCCTTACTTTACCACAGACAAACAGCCAAGCAGTCTATCTTTTTTTTTTGTAAGTGTGACTAGGCATTGACACCTGCCACTGGAGGACTGCTGAACATTTACACTCCAACACTTTCCCGTCACATTTTATGGGGGCCTGTCCACGGAGCTTCACTCAGGTACTAGTACCAGAACGTCAATTTGTGGTAAGCGTACTTGGCTTTGATACAGTTGCTTTTCAATATTTTCATTACTTTTAATATTTATATGGTGCTTTTCATGTGGTCTCCATCTCATGTTGGCCTCCGAATGCACGATAGAGCTGATAAGTTAGCCAAAGAATCTGCCTTTAAAGGAGCCGTTGAGTGTAACCTTGGATTGTCAATGAGCAATCTGAGAGCAGCAGTGCACCGAGAACTTCAACAAGATCTTGTAGATCTGAGGCAAAGTGAAATTGACACCAGTAATTCCATCTATCATCATACTATCATGCAAGAGGAGCCACACATCTATGTATCATCCAATAAAATCAGCAGACTTCTAGATGTTACTACTGCTCGGCTTAGACTCGGTTACAAGTATCTCTGGGAATTCTCATTATCTGCTGATGTAGACCTGACCAAATGTAAACTGTGTCAACAAAATTATTCGCACACCCTCCGTCACTATGTGATGGAGTGCGAAAAGATACGTGAATTTAGAGACAATTCTATAACCAATGTTCCAGCGATGTGTCAATATTTCATTCAAAATGATCTGCTACCAGAAATTTTAGCCAAATATCCCCAGTTTGCTAACTGTAGGTAGTAACTAAGTAATTGTAACCTATCCACCGCTGCCCACTGGATGGGGGACGGTGTGCAGGACAAACATATAAATTTTGACACTAGCTCTCCACATATGTCAGTTGCTTAATTTAGAACCTGTACTTGAGGTCGATCTCGAACCCATTGTTGATGTGACGACTTATATTGAATTTTGTAACTAGCTCATCAAGATTGTAACTTGCTTAGCTAAATGAATTGTGGGGTTCAGTCCCTGAGCCCATTATGTGCCTCTGTAACCCTTTCCACTACCGCCCACAAGATGGGTATGGGGTGCATAATAAATGAACTAAACTAACTAACTATATGGTGCTGTGTGTATTGTGCATTCCGAGAGTAGCATATAGTGAGTGTTGGATAACTTTGGATTACGTGGTGACTGGAGACCTCAGTCATTCCCTTAATTGGTCATCCCTCCCTCCGTGTTATTACTCGTGTTTTCCACCTTTTTGTTCCTAGGATATTTCTTAATCTCAGACAGATCATCATTTTGGGTACCCTGGTACTTTGGTTTGTCTTCAGGTCAAAGCACCCTATCTTCTGCAATCCGACCGAAGGAGGATACAGTGGGCCATAGTTCCTCTAGCACGGACTATGTTGCTGAGTTGGGACCTCAGCAGCAGTTCTCGTCACCAGTTGACACTCGCACCCCTACACGTCGGTCAGAGATGATGATATTTACTTAGGTAGGGAATTAGCTTTCTTTTTTCAGAGACTAGACCGCATTATGTACATTTTCAGAAGTCTCCCCAATGAGTCTCTAGGAGTATCTCCTTATGAGATGCTCTACGGACGTAAGTGCCGTACTCCTCTCAAAGCTTTCAAAGACTCTCTACGTAATGCCACCTTCAGTGACCCTCAGAATGTGCCCTAGTTTCTTCAAAACTTAAAACACATTCTAGAGAGAATACGTAAATTTGCTAATGACAATCTAATGAAAGCTCAGGAGAGGATGAAGACTAATTTTGACCAACGCAGCAAACTAAGGAAATTTAAACCAGGAGACTTCGTGTTGGCATATTTTCCTATCCCAGGTTCTCCATTGCAAAACAAGTTTTCAGGACCTTACCGCATCAAGGAGTGCAGAAACAACCACAACTACGTTCTTGAGACTCCAGATGGCGGCGGAAGACCCAGTTGTGCCACGTCAACCTCCTGAAGCAGTAGCAAGGTACTCCCCCTTCTGTGTTGGTATCATTATCCACCTTTAAAGGTCCATACCTCCACAGTGAGACCTTCCCTGCTTCTCCTCCCGAAAGCACTAACACTGAGTCAGTGCCTTCCAACTCGGAAATCCTTAATGATCTTCATACCTATTTGCAGGACAGTAATAGTGCTCCTCTCATCAGAATCTTCAAGGAACATCAGAAGTTCAGCGATGATCCATAGGAGTGTAATGTGGTTCAGCACGACATCCAGCTACTCCCTGACACCCGGTTGATTCGTCAACCTTTCTACAGAATCAGCCCGAGCAAAAAGGAAGTCATGCGTACTGAGGTACAGTACCTCCTGGATCATGGGCTGGCCACCCCTTGTGAGTCCCCGTGGGCCTCACCCTGCATCTTGGTGCCGAAACCGCACGGTAAAGTGAGGTTGTGTACTGATTACCGGAAATTGAATCTTGTGACTATCAAGGATGCTTATCCATTACCTAGAATAGATGACATCCTTGACGCTATTGGTAATGCTCGATATCTATCAAAGTTAGACTTACTCAAGAGATACTACCTAGTATGTTTGACAGCGAGCTAAGGAAATATCTGCCTTTACCACTCCTTTGGCCTTTACAGATCAACCCGTTCTCGCAAATTCGTAAAGTCAATATTGACTTATTAACTACGTGCATAGGTGATATACTAAACATAATAGATACCCTTAAAAAGCTTCATAGAAAACACCGACCTTACCTAACCTTGTTAGTATCTTAAGATAAGCATCTTATTGCTTCGTAATTACAATTATTACTTAACCTATACCAATAATAGGTTAAGTAACAATTGTAATTACGAAGCTATAAGATGCTTATCTTAGGATACTAACAAGGTTAGGTAAGGTCGGTGTTTTCTATGAAGCTTTTTAAGGGTATCTATTATGTTTAGTATGTCACCTATGCACTTATTTAATAAGTCAATATTGACTTTACGAATTTGCGAGAACGGGTTGTACAGATACGAACGCCTTCCATTTGGACTATGTAATGCCTCGGCCACCTTCCAGCGAGCTGTCAACCGCGTCATCCAGGGCTTAGATAACACCTACGCCTATTTGGATGACATCGTTGTGGCAACCAACACCTGGAGCGAACATCTGCTCCAGCTGCAACGATTGTTTGCCAAGCTCCTGACAGCCGGCCTCACCATCAACTTGGGCAAGTCCACCTTTGCCAAAGGTAAAGTGCGTTATCTTGGTCATGAGATAGGGAGTGGCAGCATAGCTCCGTTAAACATACATACCCAAGCCATCCAGCATTACCCACAGCCTACCACCAGGAAGCAGCTCCTGCGCTTCCTTGGTCTTGCCTCCTACTACCGTAGGTTTGTGAAGAATTTTAGTACGGTGGCGACACCTTTGATCACTTTAACCAGCCCCAAGCAACGGTATAATTGGACCATTCAGCAGACCATTGCTTTTGAACAACTTAAATTCCTGCTCTGTTCTAATCCTATTCTCGCCTCGCCAGATATCACGAAGCCTTTCATCCTCCATGTCGACGCCAGTGGTACCGGCATCGGGGATGTCCTGATGCAACAACGAGGCGAGGATGTTTTACCTGTCAGCTACTACAGCTACAAGTTAAAAAAACACCAGAAGGATTAAAGCACGATCGAAAAGTAGCTACTCTCCATCGTCCTGAACTTGCAGCACTTTGAATCATACCTGCAAGGTGCTCGGTCTACCACCATCTACTCGGACCACAATCCCCTACGCTTCCTGCAGCAAGCCCAATTCAACAATCAACGGCTTCTACGATGGGCTTTATATCTGCAGAATTTCAACCTGGAGATCTTCTACATCAAAGGTTCTGACAACATCATAGCAGACGCCCTCTCCAGAGTTTATGAGGTAGAAACAGCTCCACCTACCACTCTACCATCTGAAGACGTAACTTCACCCGTAAGTGTAGGCTTCGGGAGAGAGTTGTGACGATAATCTCTTTCAAGAGAGATTGAGCCTGCTCTTCTCTACATGAAGTTACGTATTTTATACAAGAATAGATGCTACCTTCAAGATACGTCTCCCAGTAGCACAAAACGTTTTGACCAGGAGGCAAAACGTACCCAAGATTCACCCCCTACTCCACTCCCTCCACGCCGGCTCGTCATCAACCAGCCAACTACCCTTCCCAACCTGCCTGCTCCTGATTGGTGACTCGCCGACTGCACACCTGCACACTGCATCTCAGCGCCCTCTATCTGAGTCGATGTCTGGGCTTGATCCAGCCATTCAAGTCAGAATATCCTTGTGCTCTCAAGCAGTGAACAATTAACTGATATATGCTGTATCAGGTGGATGTCTCGCAGCTACCGTCAATTACCGTCACTCGACCCTCATTATGTCCGGTCGTGATGGTCAAGTGGATTAAGGCGTCTTGTACATACCAGTTGCGTTGCTCCTGGGAGTATGGGTTCGAGTCACTTCTGGGGTGTGAGTTTTCAGTTGCATATTGTCCTGGGGACCATTCAGGCTTGTTCGCATTTGTGTTCCTCACGTGTGCCCCAAAGAATGAGGTGATTTGGTAAAATGCTATGCCCAAGATTACTATCCGAGTGCCGGCGGTGGGGTGGTTCACATAGCTTAGGCTATCACCTCATTATGTCCGGTCGTGATGGTCAAGTGGATTAAGGTGTCTTGTGCATACCAGTTGCGTTGCTCCTGGGAGTATGGGTTGGAGTCACTTCTGGGGTGTGAGTTTTCAGTTGCATATTGTCCTGGGGACCATTCAGGCTTGTTCGCATTTGTGTTCCTCACGTGTGCCCCAAAGAATGAGGTGATTTGGTAAAATGCTATGCCCAAGATTACTATCCGAGTGCCGGCGGTGGGGTGGTTCAAATAGCTTAGGCTATCACCTCATTATGTCCGGTCGTGATGGTCAAGTGGATTAAGGCGTCTTGTACATACCAGTTGCGTTGCTCCTGGGAGTATGGGTTCGAGTCACTTCTGGGGTGTGAGTTTTCAGTTATATATATATATATATATATATATATATATATATATATATATATATATATATATATATATATATATATATATATATATATATATATATATATTGTGACGATAATCTCTTTCAAGAGAGATTGAGCCTGCTCTTCTCTACATGAAGTTACGTATTTTATACAAGAATAGATGCTACCTTCAAGATACGTCCCAGTAGCACAAAACGTTTTGACTAGGAGGCAAAATGTACCCAAGATTCACCCCCTACTCCACTCCCTCCACGCCGGCTCGTCATCAACCAGCCAACTACCCTTCCCAGCCTGCCTGCTCCTGATTGGTGACTCGCCGACTGCACACCTGCACACTGCATCTCAGCGCCCTCTACCTGAGTCGATGTCTGGGCTTGATCCAGCCATTGAAGTCAGAATATCCTTGTGCTCTCAAACAGTGAACAACTTACTGATATATGCTGTATCAGGTGGATGTCTCGCAGCTAGCGCCATATTCTCAGCACCTGATTATTTTTCACCTTTAACGTTATATTATTGTAGAGTAACTTCATCCCTATTATTCATTTATGTTATATTGTTTTTGACTTGTTCTTTTGCACTGTACATTGCCAAGGGATTGTCTTTGTTTATAATTTGTTTTATATATTAATTAAAGTTTCATTGTTCATACTTTGTGTTTTGCATGTCTTCCCTTACTTTACCACAGACAAACAGCCAAGCAGTCTATCTTTTTTTTTTGTAAGTGTGACTAGGCATTGACACCTGCCACTGGAGGACTGCTGAACATTTACACTCCAACACTTTCCCGTCACATTTTATGGGGGCCTGTCCACGGAGCTTCACTCAGGTACTAGTACCAGAACGTCAATTTGTGGTAAGCGTACTTGGCTTTGATACAGTTGCTTTTCAATATTTTCATTACTTTTAATATTTATATGGTGCTTTTCATGTGGTCTCCATCTCATGTTGGCCTCCGAATGCACGATAGAGCTGATAAGTTAGCCAAAGAATCTGCCTTTAAAGGAGCCGTTGAGTGTAACCTTGGATTGTCAATGAGCAATCTGAGAGCAGCAGTGCACCGAGAACTTCAACAAGATCTTGTAGATCTGAGGCAAAGTGAAATTGACACCAGTAATTCCATCTATCATCATACTATCATGCAAGAGGAGCCACACATCTATGTATCATCCAATAAAATCAGCAGACTTCTAGATGTTACTACTGCTCGGCTTAGACTCGGTTACAAGTATCTCTGGGAATTCTCATTATCTGCTGATGTAGACCTGATCAAATGTAAACTGTGTCAACAAAATTATTCGCACACCCTCCGTCACTATGTGATGGAGTGCGAAAAGATACGTGAATTTAGAGACAATTCTATAACCAATGTTCCAGCGATGTGTCAATATTTCATTCAAAATGATCTGCTACCAGAAATTTTAGCCAAATATCCCCAGTTTGCTAACTGTAGGTAGTAACTAAGTAATTGTAACCTATCCACCGCTGCCCACTGGATGGGGGACGGTGTGCAGGACAAACATATAAATTTTGACACTAGCTCTCCACATATGTCAGTTGCTTAATTTAGAACCTGTACTTGAGGTCGATCTCGAACCCATTGTTGATGTGACGACTTATATTGAATTTTGTAACTAGCTCATCAAGATTGTAACTTGCTTAGCTAAATGAATTGTGGGGTTCAGTCCCTGAGCCCATTATGTGCCTCTGTAACCCTTTCCACTACCGCCCACAAGATGGGTATGGGGTGCATAATAAATGAACTAAACTAACTAACTATATGGTGCTGTGTGTATTGTGCATTCCGAGAGTAGCATATAGTGAGTGTTGGATAACTTTGGATTACGTGGTGACTGGAGACCTCAGTCATTCCCTTAATTGGTCATCCCTCCCTCCGTGTTATTACTCGTGTTTTCCACCTTTTGTCCCTAGGACATTTCTTAATCTCAGACAGATCATCATTTTGGGTACCCTGGTACTTTGGTTTGTCTTCAGGTCAAAGCACCCTATCTTCTGCAATCCGACCGAAGGAGGATACAGTGGGCCATAGTTCCTCTAGCACGGACTATGTTGCTGAGTTGGGACCTCAGCAGCAGTTCTCGTCACCAGTTGACACTCGCACCCCTACACGTCGGTCAGAGATGATGATATTTACTTAGGTAGGGAATTAGCTTTCTTTTTTCAGAGCACAAAGTTCGCTAATTCTGTAAGTATCATATTTCATTTAGTGGGAAAACCCTTGCTTCTGTCCTATAGAGACTCGGCAAGGTATGCCTACATTCTTGGACTACCTTATTTGCTTTTGGAACAATTAAATGTTTCATTTGTTTTAGAAACTCAGTTTCATTTATTTAGTAGGATTTTCTTGCCCTTATTCTCTTACATTGAGTACCGGGTACAAGATTTCCTGCGATTTTGATTGACTAATCATTTACCATTCTAAAATTAACATTAATTGTTAAATATTAAATTCCACAGGATAGTTACCAGTTGCCACGTTGTCCTGTTACTGACACTTACCATATCACAAGTATTCGTTGTACATTTATTTGCTATTTTTCACCATGTTTCGTCTCCAAGCTTTTCGTAACGATCCAGCAGGTGAAATAGGAACCTTAAGTCATGCCAAGAGGACCAAATTACAAACTCTTGCACACGAGTATCAACTAGATGTTCCCCATGGAGCCAACAAAAATGAATTGTGTAATTTAATAATGGATCACCTCTTAGATGAAGGGAAGATTGACTCTGAAACTCACGAAAATTATTCTATTGCAGATAAACATGATCTGGCAACTATGAAACTCAAGCTCGAACTTGCAAAACTCGAGCGGGAGCAACAGCAAGAAGCTCTCCACATGAGGGAACGCGAGGCCGCAATCAGGAAAGAAGAGCAAAAAAGAGAGGCAGCCCTGGCAAAAGAAGCTCTACAACTGAGGGAAAGAGAAGCTGCAATGAGGAAAGAAGAGCAAGAGCGTGAGATGACCCTTATTAGAGAGCGTGAGCGAGTACAGCTTGAAGCAAAACAACGTCACCTGGAGATACAAAGCGAGCATGACAAACAGCAAGCGGATATGGCTATAACATGTCGTTAACGAGAACTCACGTTGGAAACTACACACCACACTCAGCGCCAACAAGCTACCGCTAATCTTCCAGCAAGTTTCAATGTCTCCCATGCAAGTAAGTTAATGCCACCATTAGTTGAGACAGAGATTGATGTCTTTTTCACCACCTTTGAGACCCTAGCTAATAAACTTAGCTGGCCTGCAGATCAATGGTCTACCCTTCTCAGAGTGCATCTCACAGGTAGAGCTGCAGTTACTCTCAGTACCTTAGCGTCTGAGAATGACTACCAGACCCTGAAGCAAGCAGTTTTGGACGCCTACTTTCTCTCCACCGAAAGCTACAGATGAAAATTCCGTGAAGATCTTAAGGCAAGTACCACCACCTTTCTAGAATTTGCCAATACCAAGAAAAGATATTTCATGAAATGGCTGGAAGCAGCACATGTCTCTACATTTACAGAGCTCGTCAACCTCATGCTAGTTGAGGAATTCTTGAGACGTGTTTCCCCTTCCGTCCGTTTATATTTAGCAGATAAAGAAGAAACCGACTACATCAAATGTGCGAAGTCAGCTGACACCTACAGCCTCATCCATCAGCTTACACCAGAACCACCTTCCAGTAAGAAGTCTTGGTATAGTTATGATAAAGTAGGTACAGATCAAGCAAGCTCTCAATTGTATTGTAAGTATTGCAAACTCTATGGACATACCATAGATAGATGTGGGAAAGCTCAATACAAAGGCAATGAAACAACTAAACCCAAACCGACTCCTCCTAAGTCCGGTAAGCCGGTGATGAATGTTGGTGTTCCTATTAATGATCTTTCTCTCTTCAGCAAACACCTGTATCCTGGAACTGTCTCTACCAACGGTACAGATTCGGAGAGAAGTTTCAAATTGAAGATCTTGAGGGACACAGCGGCTCTTCAGTCAATAATATTGAAATCAGCTGTGCCTGACATCACCTACACCGGGGAAACCGTCCTTATCACTGACCTCACTGCTACCACTCCGTATCCACTCGCCAGAGTCCACCTGGATTGTCCTTTTGTGACCGGTGAAGTCCAAGTCGCCATCAGAGAGAAGCCTTTTCCCATGTTTGGAGTGCAACTTCTCCTGGGCAACAACTTGGCAGAAGATTTGCAACCGTCCAACCTGATCATCATGGACAAACCCCAGGTGTGTAACTCTGTAGTGGACAATCCCATCTTTGAGTATGTTTCAGCAGAGGTCCAAGAAAGTGATGAAGTTTCTCCTCTGGTTTTGGTGACCACCCGTGCACAAGCTGCACGCCCGCAACAGCTGACTCTACTGCTACCGCTGTCCCTCAAGACCCACAGAATCTACCACCGAATCTTACCAGTTTGGAGTTCCGTAAGTTACAGAGGGAGGATCAATCATTAACACCATTATTCTTCCAGGCTGAGACTCAACCTGACAGTATCCCTGGGTTCTTCCTAGAGAATCAGTTGCTCTACCGCAGGTACAGACCCAGTAAGCTGAAGGAGGACGACGATTGGGCAAATGTCGAACAACTAGTGATTCCCACCAGCCTACGGTCCGATATTCTACACCTGGCCCACGGAGCTCTTTCTCACTATGGTTTTAACAAAACCTACCACGGAATCAGACAAGACTACTACTGGCCAAGTATGGTTAAGGACGTCAAAAAGTATGTGCAACAGTGTCATACATGTCAGATGGCAGGTAAACCTAACATCTCTATTCCCCAGGCTCCACTGAAACCCATCCAGGTGCCTGCGGAACCTTTCCACAGACTTATCATAGACTGTGTTGGTCCTTTACCCCGGACCAGTTCTGGCAACGCCTATATACTAACTATCTTGTGTCCTACCACCAGATTCCCCATAGCAATTCCAGTAAAGAACATTACGGCTGCTTCTGTGGTGAAACAGCTAATGAAGATCTTCACCCAGTATGGATTTCCAAGAGAGGTTCAAAGTGACTGTGGCACCAACTTCACCAGTGATCTCTTCAAGAAGACACAGGAGGAGTTCAACATCACACAGGTACTGTCCAGTCCCTATCATCCTGCTTCACAGGGTTCTTTTGAACGTAGTCATCAGACTATTAAAGCACTCCTAAAGAAATTTTGCAATGAAACCTTGAAGGACTGGGATAAACAACTAGACCTCATTATGTGCATTTTCAGAAGTCTCCCCAATG
This sequence comes from Procambarus clarkii, assembly GCF_040958095.1. Classification (NCBI taxonomy): domain Eukaryota; kingdom Metazoa; phylum Arthropoda; class Malacostraca; order Decapoda; family Cambaridae; genus Procambarus; species Procambarus clarkii. The sequence goes on along the minus strand of NC_091163.1, from coordinate 48,638,380 downwards.
AGTCTCTAGGAGTATCTCCTTATGAGATGCTCTACGGACGTAAGTGCCGTACTCCTCTCAAAGCTTTCAAAGACTCTCTACGTAATGCCACCTTCAGTGACCCTCAGAATGTGCCCTAGTTTCTTCAAAACTTAAAACACATTCTAGAGAGAGTACGTAAATTTGCTAATGACAATCTAATGAAAGCTCAGGAGAGGATGAAGACTAATTTTGACCAACGCAGCAAACTAAGGAAATTTAAACCAGGAGACTTCGTGTTGGCATATTTTCCTATCCCAGGTTCTCCATTGCAAAACAAGTTTTCAGGACCTTACCGCATCAAGAAGTGCAGAAACAACCACAACTACGTTCTTGAGACTCCAGATAGGCGGCGGAAGACCCAGTTGTGCCACGTCAACCTCCTGAAGCAGTATCAAGGTACTCCCCCTTCTGTGTTGGTATCATTATCCACCTATAAAGGTACATACCTCCACAGTGAGACCTTCCCTGCTTCTCCTCCCGAAAGCACTAACACTGAGTCAGTGCCTTCCAACTCGGAAATCCTTAATGATCTTCATACCTATTTGCAGGACAGTAATAGTGCTCCTCTCATCAGAATCTTCAAGGAACATCAGAAGTTCAGCGATGATCCATAGGAGTGTAATGTGGTTCATCACGACATCCAGCAACTCCCTGACACCCGGTTGATTCGTCAACCTTTCTACAGAATCAGCCCGAGCAAAAAGGAAGTCATGCGTACTGAGGTACAGTACCTCCTGGATCATGGGCTGGCCACCCCTTGTGAGTCCCCGTGGGCCTCACCCTGCATCTTGGTGCCGAAACCGCACGGTAAAGTGAGGTTGTGTACTGATTACCGGAAACTGAATCTTGTGACTATCAAGGATGCTTATCCATTACCTAGAATAGATGACATCCTTGACGCCATTGGTAATGCTCGATATCTATCAAAGTTAGACTTACTCAAGAGATACTACCAAGTATGTTTGACAGCGAGCTAAGGAAATATCTGCCTTTACCACTCCTTTGGCCTTTACAGATCAACCCGTTCTCGCAAATTCGTAAAGTCAATATTGACTTATTAACTACGTGCATAGGTGATATACTAAACATAATAGATACCCTTAAAAAGCTTCATAGAAAACACCGACCTTACCTAACCTTGTTAGTATCTTAAGATAAGCATCTTATTGCTTCGTAATTACAATTATTACTTAACCTATACCTATAATAGGTTAGGTAACAATTGTAATTACGAAGCTATAAGATGCTTATCTTAGGATACTAACAAGGTTAGGTAAGGTCGGTGTTTTCTATGAAGCTTTTTAAGGGTATCTATTATGTTTAGTATGTCACCTATGCACTTATTTAATAAGTCAATATTGACTTTACGAATTTGCGAGAACGGGTTGTACAGATACGAACGCCTTCCATTTGGACTATGTAATGCCTCGGCCACCTTCCAGCGAGCTGTCAACCGCGTCATCCAGGGCTTAGATAACACCTACGCCTATTTGGATGACATCGTTGTGGCAACCAACACCTGGAGCGAACATCTGCTCCAGCTGCAACGATTGTTTGCCAAGCTCCTGTCAGCCGGCCTCACCATCAACTTGGGCAAGTCCACCTTTGCCAAAGGTAAAGTGCGTTATCTTGGTCATGAAATAGGGAGTGGCAGCATAGCTCCGTTAAACATACATACCCAAGCCATCCAGCATTACCCACAGCCTACCACCAGGAAGCAGCTCCTGCGCTTCCTTGGTCTTGCCTCCTACTACCGTAGGTTTGTCAAGAATTTTAGTACGGTGGCGACACCTTTGATCACTTTAACCAGCCCCAAGCAACGGTATAATTGGACCATTCAGCAGACCATTGCTTTTGAACAACTTAAATTCCTGCTCTGTTCTAATCCTATTCTCGCCTCGCCAGATATCACGAAGCCTTTCATCCTCCAGGCGAGGATATTTTACCTGTTAGCTACTACAGCTACAAGTTAAAAAAACACCAGAAGAATTACAGCACGATCGAAAAGGAGCTACTCTCCATCGTCCTGAACTTGCAGCACTTTGAATCATACCTGCAAGGTGCTCGGTCTACCACCATCTACTCGGACCACAATCCCCTATGCTTCCTGCAGCAAGCCCAATTCAACAATCAACGGCTTCTACGATGGGCTTTATATCTGCAGAATTTCAACCTGGAGATCTTCTACATCAAAGGTTCTGACAACATCATAGCAGACGCCCTCTCCAGAGTTTATGAGGTAGAAACAGCTCCACCTACCACTCTACCATCTGAAGACGTAACTTCACCCGTAAGTGCAGGCTTCGGGAGAGAGTTGTGACGATAATCTCTTTCAAGAGAGATTGAGCCTGCTCTTCTCTACATGAAGTTACGTATTTTATACAAGAATAGATGCTACCTTCAAGATACGTCTCCCAGTAGCACAAAACGTTTTGACCAGGAGGCAAAACGTACCCAAGATTCACCCCCTATACTCCACTCCCTCCACGCCGGCTCGTCATCAACCAGCCAACTACCCTTCCCAACCTGCCTGCTCCTGATTGGTGACTCGCCGACTGCACACTGCATCTCAGCGCCCTCTACCTGAGTCGATGTCTGGGCTTGATCCAGCCATTGAAGTCAGAATATCCTTGTGCTCTCAAGCAGTGAACAATTAACTGATATATGCTGTATCAGGTGGATGTCTCGCAGCTAGCGCCATATTCTCAGCACCTGATTATTTTTCACCTTTAACGTTATATTATTGTAGAGTAACTTCATCCCTATTATTCATTTATGTTATATTGTTTTTGACTTGTTCTTTTGCACTGTACATTGCCAAGGGATTGTCTTTGTTTATAATTTGTTTTATATATTAATTAAAGTTTCATTGTTCATACTTTGTGTTTTGCATGTCTTCCCTTACTTTACCACAGACAAACAGGCAAGCAGTCTATCTTTTTTTTTTTTGTAAGTGTGACTAGGCATTGACACCTGCCATTGAAGGACTGCTGAACATCTACACACCTCCAACACTTTCCTGTCACAATATATATATATATATATATATATATATATATATATATATATATATATATATATATATATATATATATATATGTATATATATATATATATATATATATATATATATATATATATATATATATATATATATATATATATATATATATATATATATTGTGACGGTAACGCGTTGGTGTTCGGCTGTTTAAGGCTAGGGGTATGGCCTCGTCACATAGTTATAAAAAAATAGAAAAACTGGAACTTCGTCTGTGGTAAGGTAAGGAGAAGACACACAAAACACAAGTAAACTTTAACAATGAAATTTTAATTACGTTAAATAAATCAAAACATGAAAAAATGGACAAACAAATTTGTATAATAAAATCAATCAATCAAAATAATAAGAATAATTAAATGACACAATGAAAAGTTACGTTAAGATAAAATAACAAGAAGTGCAACACAAAATAAAGGGAAGGTGCTGGAATATTGGCTTTAAGCTACCACCTCTCTCAGTACACGCTAACGTCTAGCCGGGAGGAGTGGTAACCACGAAAGCACTGAACATTCTGAGGTCTGAGGTTGTGGCGACCCCAGACATCAAGTAGTATGGGGGGGGCCAGTGCAGTTGCAGCCCGGCCGGCGACCAATCAGCGGAGCCGGTAGCGATCAACAGGTAGTTTGGCGGTTTGAGTCTGAACAGGTGTCCCTGGCTGCAACGTTTTGCGCTCTGGCAAACCTTGCTGGTGTTGTTGTCGTTGTTGGACATTTCTTCCATAGTAGTTATATATATTTGTGGCGACGTATTTGTGGAGGGAAAAGCAGGCTCAATCTCTTGAAGGAGATTATCGTCACAACTCTCCCCCGAAGCCTGCGGTTCTGGAAGAAGTACGTCGTTATGTGGTGGAGTATTAGATGGAGTTGCTTCTACTTCATAAACTCTGGAGAGATCATGGGCTAAGATGTTGTCAGACTCTTGGTATAGCGTGTCTCCAGGTTGAATTTCTGCAGTTAGCAAGCCCATAGTAGAAGACGATGAGATGAGAAGTGGGCGTGCTGCAGGAGGTGTAGGGTGGTGTGGTCCGTGTTGATGGTGGACCGAGCACTTTTCAGGTGTGGAGTGAAGTGCTGAAGCTTCAGGATGGGGAAGAGTAGCTCCTTGCCAATTGTTCCGTAGTTCCTTGTAGCAGTAGTTGCTGACAGGTGTATTCTTCTCGCCTCGTTGCTGCATCACGACACCACCAACGTCGGTACCCCTGGCGTCGACATGGAGGATGAAGGGCTTATCTGACGAGGTGAGAGTGGAATTAGAAGAGGGCAAAGGAGCACGATTATTATCCTGAAAGCATTTGGGAAGATCATTAAGGATTTCGGAATTAGAAAGCGCTGACTCCTTGTCAGTGCTTTCGGGAGGAGAAGCTGGGATGGTCTCACTGTGGATGTAGGGATCTGTGAAGGTGGAATAGTTAGTCAGGACAGTGGGAGGAGTACCATTATATTGCTTCAGGAGGTTGACGTGGCACAGCTGGGTCTTCCGCCGCCTATCTGGAGTCTCTATTACGTAGTTGTTATTATTCCTGCACTCTTTGACGCAGTAGGGTCCTGAAAACCTGTTTTGTAAAGGTGAACCTGGGATAGGGAAATAGGCAAGGACGAAGTCTCCCGGCTTGAATTTTCTTACTTTGCTGGTCTGGTCGTAATGAGTCTTCATTCTCACCTGGGCTTTCAATAGATTATCATAAGCAAAGCGGTGGACTCTCTCTAGAATGTGTTGAAGGTTTTGAAGAAACTGGGGCACATTCTGATGCTCACTGAAGGTGGCATCTCTGAGAGAGTCTTTGAAAGCCTTAAGGGGAGTACGGCACTTACGGCCGTAGAGCATCTCATAAGGAGATACTCCTAGGGACTCATTGGGGAGACTTCTGAAAATACACATTATAAGGTCAATCTGCTTATCCCAATCCTTCGAGGTTTCACTACAAAACTTTTTCAAGAGTGCTTTGATGGTCTGATGACTACGTTCAAGAGAACCCTGTGAAGCAGGATGATAGGGGTTGGACAATACCTGTTTGATGTTGAACTCCTCCAGTGTCCTTTTGAAGAGATCACTGGTGAAGTTGGTACCACAGTCACTTTGAATCTCCCTGGGAAATCCGTATTGAGTGAAGATCTTCAATAGATGTTTGATAACCGTAGCAGCCGTGATGTTCTTCACTGGAACTGCTATGGGAAATCTGGTGGTAGGACACAGGATGGTTAGGATGTAGGCGTTACCTGAACTGGTCCGTGGTAAAGGACCAACACAGTCTATTATGAGTCTGTGGAAAGGTTCCGCAGGCACCTGTATGGGAATCAGTGGCGCTCTGGGAATGGAGATGTTCGGTTTGCCTGCCATCTGACATGTATGACACTGTTTTACGTACTGTTTGACGTTATTTACCATACCTGGCCAGTAGTAGTCTTGACGAATCCCATGGTAAGTCTTGTTGAAGCCGTAGTGGGAGAACGCTCCATGGGCCAGGTGTAGAATAGTGGGCCGCAGGCTGGTGGGAATCACAAGTTGTTCGATGTTGGCCCAATCGTCCTCCTCCTTCAGTTTACTGGGTCTATATCTGCGGTAGAGCAAGTCGTTCTCTAGGAAGAACCCAGGAATACTGTCGGGTTGAGTCTCAGCCTGGAACAACAATGGTGTTAAAGTAAGATCTTCCCTCTGCAACTTACGGAACTCCAACTTGGTCAGATGCGGGGGGAGTTTCTGAGGGTCTTGAGGGACAGCGGTAGCAGTAGAGTCAGCTGGCTGTGGACGTGCGGCTTGTGCACGGGTGATCACGAGAACCGGAGGAGAAACTTCATCACTCTCTTGAACCTCTGCTGGAACATACTCTAGAATAGGGTTTATTGGCACAGAGTTACACACCTGGGGTTTGTCCATGACAATCAGGTTGGTCGGTTGCAGGTCTTCTGCCAAGTCGTTGCCTAGGAGAAGTTGCACTCCAGGCATGGGAAAAGGCTTTTCCCTGACGGCGACTTGGACTTCCCCGTTCACGTAGGGACAATCCAGGTGGACTCTGGCGAGAGGGTATGGAGTGGTAGCAGTGAGGTCAGTGATGAAGACAGTTTCTCCGGTGTAGACGATGTTGGGCACAGCCGACTTCAAGATGATCGATTGTAGAGCCGCTGTGTCCCTCAAGATCTTCAATTTGAAACGTCCCTCCGGATTTGAACCGTTGGCAGAGACAGTTCCAGTATACAGGTGGTTACTGAAAAGAGAAAGATCATTAACATTAACACCAACATTCATCACAGGCTTACCGGACTTAGGAGGAGTTGGTTTGGGTTTTTGTTGGTCAGTGATTCCCTTGTATTGAGACTTACCACACTTGTCTATGGTATGTCCATAGAGTCTACAATACTTGCAGTACAGTTGTGAACCAGCTTGATCGGGGCTCACCTTCTCGTAACTGTACCACGACTTCTTACTGGAGGATGGTTCGGGTGTCAGCCGGTGGATGAGGCTGTAAGTGTCAGCCGACTTAGCACACTTCAGGTAGTCGGTTTCTTCTTTATCTGCTAAGTAGAGGCGGACAGGAGGCGGCACACGTCTCAAGAATTCTTCAACAAGCATCAGGTTGACGAGTTCTGTAAAAGTAGAGACATGTGCTGCTTCCAGCCATTTCATGAAATACCTCCGTTTCGTGTTAGCAAACTCAAGGAAGGTAGTGGTACTTGCCTTCAGGTGGTCACGGAATTTCCTTCTATAACTTTCTGTAGAGAGGAGGTAGGCGTCCAACACTGCTTGTTTCAGAGTCTGGTAGTCATTCTCAGACGCCAGAGTACTGAGTGTGACTGCCGCTCTACCTGTAAGATGGACTCTGAGAAGTGTGGCCCATTGGTCGACAGGCCAACTGAGTTGATTAGCAAGGGTTTCAAAGGTGGTGAAAAACACATCAACTTCTGCTTCTACAAAGGATGGCATTAACTTACTTGCATGTGATATATTAAAACTGACGGGAAGATTGGCAGTAGCTTGCTGGCGTTGAGCGAGGTGTGAAGTTTCCAACGTGTATTCTCGTTGACGACACTCTAGAGCCAGAGTCGCTTGTTGCTTGTCATGTTCGGGTTGCATCTCCAACTCGCGTTGTTTGGTTTCAAGCCGTATGCGTTCCCGCTCCTGGAGTAAGGCAATCTCACGTTCTTGTTCTTCCCTTCGTATGGCAGCAGCTCGTTCTTGTTGTTCGAGAGTTTCCCTTTGCTGTTCGCGTTCAATCTTGGCCAGCTCTAGTTTGAGTTTCAGCGTTGCCAAGTCAGATTTATCTGCAATATAGTAAGTTTCATGAGTTTCAGAGTCGATCTTACCTTGCTCTAAATAGTAATCCAGCAACAGGTTGTATAGGTCATTTTTGTTGGCTTGGTAGGGAACTTCTAGTTGATACTCATGTGCAAGAGTTTGTAGTTCAGTCCTCTTGGCACGACTTAAAGTCCCTATTTCACCTGCTGGATTTGCACGGAAAGCTTGGAGACGAAACATGGTGAAATTAGCAAATAAAGGTACACGAATATTCAATAGTGAATGTCAGAAACAGGACAACGTGGCAACTGATACCTATCCTGTGAGATCTTTAACAATTAAAGTTAAGTAAAAGATGTTAAATGATTAAATTAAATCAAGGGCGCAGGAAATCTTGTACCCGGTACTCATGTAAGAGGATAAGGGCAAGAAAATCCTACTAACAAATGAAACAGAGTTTCGAAAACAAGTGAAACAGTTAAATGCTTCAAAAGTAAAATGGGTAGTCCAAGGATGTAGGCATACCTTGCCACGTCTCTATAGGACATAAAGCAAGTTTTTCCTACTGAATTTAATATGATACTTACAGAATTAGCGAACTTTTGTGCTCTGAAAAAGTAAGCTAATTCCCTACCGTTGTATGTATCATCATCTCTGACTGACGTGTAGGGGTGCGAGGTGTCAACTGGTGACGAGAACTGCTGCTGAGGTCCCAATTCAGCAACTAAAGTTCGAGCTAGAGGAACTATGGCCCTCTTTGTCTTCCTACAGTCAGATTGCAGAAGATTGGGTACTCTTGACCCGGGGCAGACCACAGTACCAGGGTACCAATATGATGATCTGTCAAAATGAGAAATATTCAAGGGACATAGATGGTAAACACGAGTAATAACAAGGAGGGAGAGATGACCAATTAAGAGTATGACTGAGGCCTACAGTCACCACGTAATCCAAAGTTGTCTCACCTTCACCATATGTTACTCTCGTAATGCACAATACACCGCACCTTATAAAAAATGAAATTGAATATGAAAAATAGTAAAGCTACGTTAACAAAGTTAAATACGCTTACCATAAATTACCACTTGGCACCAGTACCTGAGTGAAGCTCCTAGGACAGGCCCCCATATAACTATGTGACGGTAACGCGTTGGTGTTCGGCTGTTTAAGGCTAGGGGTATGGCCTCGTCACATAGTTATAAAAAAAATAGAAAAACTGGAACTTCGTCTGTGGTAAGGTAAGGAGAAGACACACAAAACACAAGTAAACTTTAACAATGAAATTTTAATTACGTTAAATAAATCAAAACATGAAAAAATGGACAAACAAATTTGTATAATAAAATCAATCAATCAAAATAATAAGAATAATTAAATGACACAATGAAAAGTTACGTTAAGATAAAATAACAAGAAGTGCAACACAAAATAATGGGAAGGTGCTGGAATATTGGCTTTAAGCTACCACCTCTCTCAGTACACGCTAACGTCTAGCCGGGAGGAGTGGTAACCACGAAAGCACTGAACATTCTGAGGTCTGAGGTTGTGGCGACCCCAGACATCAAGTAGTATGGGGGGGGCCAGTGCAGTTGCAGCCCGGCCGGCGACCAATCAGCGGAGCCGGTAGCGATCAACAGGTAGTTTGGCGGTTTGAGTCTGAACAGGTGTCCCTGGCTGCAACGTTTTGCGCTCTGGCAAACCTTGCTGGTGTTGTTGTCGTTGTTGGACATTTCTTCCATAGTAGTTATATATATTTGTGGCGACGTATTTGTGGAGGGAAGAGCAGGCTCAATCTCTTGAAGGAGATTATCGTCACAATATATATATATATTTATTCACATATATATATATATATACATACACCACCTAAGGGCACTGGTAGTTGAGTGGACAGCATGCTGGATGCGTAATCCTGTGGTCCACGGTTCGATCCCCAGTGCCAGCGAGAAACAACTGGCAAAGTTTCTTTCACCATGATGCCTCTGTCACCTAGCACAAAATAGGTACCTGGGAGTTAGACAGCTATTTTCACTCACTTTTACTTGTTTATTGTATTTTATTTGCTTTTCACACTTCTTGTGTGTGTATGTGTAATTACCTAAGTGTAATTACCTAAGTGTAGTTACAGGATGAGAGCTACGCTCGTGGTGTCCCGTCTTCCCAGCACTCTTTGTCATATAACGCTTTGAAACTACTGACGGTACGTCTTGGTCTTCACCACCTTCTCACTTAACTTGTTCCAACCGTCTACCACTCTGTTTGCGAAGGTGAATTTTCTTATATTTCTTCGGCATCTGTGTTTAGCTAGTTTAAATCTATGACCTCTTGTTCTTGAAGTTCCAGGTCTCAGGAAATCTTCCCTGTCGATTTTATCAATTCCTGTTACTATTTTGTACGTAGTGATCATATCACCTCTTTTTCTTCTGTCTTCTAGTCTTGGCATGTTTAATGCTTCTAACCTCTCCTAGTAGCTCTTGCCCTTCAGTTCTGGGAGCCACTTAGTAGCATGTCTTTGCACCTTTTCCAGTTTGTTGATGTGCTTCTTGAGATATGGGCACCACACAACCGCTGCATATTCTAGCTTTGGCCTATCAAAAGACATGAACAATTTCTTTAGTATATCGCCATCCATGTATTTAAATGCAATTCTGAAGTTAGAAAGCATAGCATAGGCTCCTTGCACAATATTCTTTATGTGGCCTCAGGTGTGTGTGTGTGTAATTACCTAAGTGTAGTTACAGGATGAGAGCTACGCTCGTGGTGTCCCGTCTTCCCAGCACTCTTTGTCTTATAATGCTTTGAAATTACTGACGGTTTTGGCCTCCACCACCTTCTCACTTAACTTGTTCCAACCGTCTACCACTTTATTTGCGAAGGTGAATTTTCTTATATTTCTTCGGCATCTGTGTTTCGTTAGTTTAAATCTATGACCTCTTGTTCTTGAAGTTCCGGGTCTCAGGAATTCTTCCCTATCAATTTTATCTATTCCTGTTACTATTTTGAACGTAGTAATCATATCGCCTCTTTTTCTTCTATCTTCTAGTTTTTGCATATTTAATGCCTTTAACCTCTCCTCGTAGCTCTTGTCCTTCAGTTCTGGGAGCCACTTAGTAGCATGTCTTTGCACCTTTTCCAGTTTGTTGATGATATGGGCACCATACAACCGCTGCATATTCCAGCTTTTGTCTAATAAAAGTCGTGAACAATTTCTTTAGTATTTCTCCATCCATGTATTTAAAAGCAATTCTAAGGTTAGAAAGTGTAGCGTAGGCTCCTCGCACAATGTTCTTAATATGGTCCTCAGGTGACAGTTTTCTATCTAAAACAACCCCTAGATCCTTTTCTTTATCAGAATTCTTTAAAGATTTCTCACATAATTTATAGGTTGTGTGGGGTCTATGTTCTCCAATTCCACATTCCATAACATGGCATTTATTCACATTAAATTCCATTTGCCAGGTGGTGCTCCATATACTTATTTTGTCCAGGTCTTCTTGAAGGGCATGACAATCATCTAAGTTTCTTATCTTCCCTATTATCTTAGCATCATCAGCAAACATGTTCATGTAATTGTGTATTCCCACTGGTAGATCGTTTATGTAGACAGTGAACATTACCGGTGCAAGAACTGAACCCTGTGGTACTCCACTCGTGACATTCCCCCATTCAGATACCTTACCTCTGATTACGGCCCTCATTTTTCTGTCAGTTAGGAAATTTTTCATCCATGTTAGTACCTTACCTGTCACTCCTCCAATATGTTCCAGTTTCCAGAACAACCTCTTATGGGGAACTCTGTCGAAAGCCTTTTTTAGGTCCAGATAGATGCAGTCAACCCAACCATCTCTTTCCTGTAAAATCTCTGTGGCTCGATCATAAAAACTGAGCAAGTTCGTTACACAGGATCTTCCAGATCGAAAACCATACTGTCTGTCTGATATTATGTCATTTTCCTCCAAGTGTTCCACCCATTAATTTTAATTATTTTTTCCAATATTTTGACTATTACACTTGTCAATGATACAGGTCTATAATTAAGGGGGTCTTCCCTGTTTCCACTTTTGTAGATTGGAACTATGTTAGCCTTTTTCCACACATCAGCTACAGCTCCTGTAAACAGGGATGCCTGAAAAATCAGTTGAAGTGGAATGCTGAGCTCAGATGCACATTCTCTCAGAACCCATGGTGAAACTCCATCTGGACCAACTGCTTTGTTCTTATTTAGCTCCTTGAGCATTTTTTCCACTTCGTCTCTAGACACCTCTATGTGCTCTATGTTGTTCTCTGGAATTCTTATTGTATCTGGTTCCCTAAAGATTTCATTTTGTACAAACACACTTTGGAACTTTTTGTTTAGTGTTTCACAAATTTCCTTTTCATCTTCCGTGAATCTATTTCCCATTTTCAACCTCTGAATATTATCCTTTACCTGCAATTTGTTGTTTATGAATTTATAGAATAGACCTGGTTCTGTTTTACATTTGTCTGCAATCCCTTTTTCAAAATTTCTTTCTGCCTCTCTCCTCACTGCCGTGTAGTTGTTTCTCGCATCTTTGTATCGCTGGTATGTTTGGGGGTTCGGCCTCTTCCTGTATTGATTCCATTTTTGTGTCTTTTGGTCTCTAGCCCTCTCGCAATTTCTATTGAACCAATCCTGTTTCCTAGTTCTGCATCTCTGTTTTGGTATAATTTTTTTTGTGCCTTTATCATATATTTCACAAAACTTGACATACATCTCATTCACTTCCTTGCCTAGCATCAAGTCTGTCCAATTATACTCACTAAAAAAAATTTCTAAGGTCACCATAATGTCCTCTCCTGAAGTCTGGTTTTTCAACTGCTTCAACCTCCTTATTTTCTTCCAGCTTATAACGCATTGCATACTTTATTCCCAAAAAGACATGGTCACTTTTACCCAAGGGTGGAAGGTACTGAATGTCAAATATCTCTTCCTCCTTCCTGGTAAATATCAAATCTAACATGGAGGGAACGTCCCCTTCCCTCATCCTCGTAGCTTGTTTAACATGTTGATACAAGAATGTTTCCAGGATGAGGTCTACAAATTTACAGGTCCAAAAATCTTCTGTTTTAGCTTCATATGCTTCCCAGTCTATGGATTTCAAGTTGAAGTCACCGACTATCAACAGTCGTGATCTATCGTTATCCGCTCTCGCTATAATCTCTCTCATTATTGTTATAAGACCTTCACGTTGACTATCTAGCTCCTCCTTTGACCATGTTCTGCTTGGCGGTGGACTATATGCATTTATTATCATTAGTTTATCATCCTCATGGCAGATCTCTAGTGCTATTATGTCAACTTCTTGTGGATTGGCAGTCATTATTTCGTTCACCTTTAGGTGTTCTTTTACCAGCACAGCAACGCCACCGCCTTTCCTAATTTTTCTGTCCCGTCTCCATATTGAGTAGCCCCTTGGGAATATGACCTCATTTAAAATTACATCTTCAAGTTTTGTCTCCGTGAGTGCAACAATGTCTGGTGTCTGCAGCTGTATTACATCACTTAACTCCAGTATCTTCGATCTCACTCCATCTATGTTGGTGTATGCAATCTTCAGGAACTTGTTCCCCATCTCCTTATTCTTCACTCCCCCTCTCTCTATTGATTTTGTTGGTTTGCCTTTATGTACCACTTTACTGGTTTGTCTACGCCTATCACTTTGTAGAAAAAAAAATTTATTTCTTCTTCATTCCTGCTCTCATTTAAATGTTTTGCCTCGGCGAGGTTCAGTTTCAGCTTCTCTCTATCTTCTTTTGAAAGATCTCGTCTTAACGACCACCCTTTCCCATCCTCATCACTTTGTAATTTTCTAGCATTCCTTAGTACTTCTTCCATCTGTTTGGCACCGTTTAGGGTGATCCTCAAAGGTCGATCTTTCCCTTTTACGTACCTGCCTATTCTCCTGTCGTCGCACACATTCTCTATGGTTGTAAGACCTTCTACGAGGCCAACAATTTTATCTACTACTTTAGCTTCTACAGCTGTTTCTGACCTAGATGTTATCGCCTTTTCTTTGCAGCCAAAAATGATCAGGGACTTACTCCGATCAACTGTGTTTTGCACCAACTTCGGGTTAGATGCCAATTCTTTCCTCACTTCCAGCCTAATGTTTGTTTTATCTTGGTTGCTGCAGTGTTTGACTTCCTTTACTGCTTCTTCTATTTTTTCCTTCTCCTTGGCCACTTGTGCATAAGTGAGTTGCATATCTTTCTTGCACTGTTCTATTCCCTGTGTAACTTCCTCCATCTGTGCTGACAAAAGCTGTTTCTCCTGTTGAATTTCCTTGCCTAACCTATTGTAGTCATTTATGTTTAAATTTACTTTAACTTCTTCCAAAGCTATTTTTAAGAGTTTATTTTCTTCTTCCATGGCTTTGCAATTTTTTCCAATTGATTCTTATCCTTGCGCAAGTCTTTCACTAAACCCTCAAGACATAAAACTTTGCTATTCAAATGGTCATTACTTTCTTTCAATTTACTAATTATTTCTACATGAGAGTTCACTATAGTATCTAATTTTACCAACTTGTTATGTAGACTGCTAATATCAATGCTTTCATCATTGAATCCCTCAAAATCAAGCTCTGTTTTGTTTTTCCCCTTGCCAGTGGCCATCTTGAATGTTCTTCTCTGCACTGTAAACACTAGGGCAACTTTTTCTCATCCGATTTTTCACTTCCCTTAGCACTTTCCTGTTATCTCACCTATTTTTCAAGAGCACTATACCTTTATGTTCTCTGGGACACCACTCACTACCATCAACCTGTACTACAATACTTAGGATTGTTGAAATATGCTGGAGCTCCTCTGCTGCAAGTGTTGACCCTAGGGGTGTCACCTTTTGAATCCGTGTGTGTGTGTGTGTGTGTAATTACCTAAGTAATTACCTAAGTGTAGTTACAGGATGAGAGCTACGCTCGTGGTGTCCCGTCTTCCCAGCACTCTTTGTCATATAACGCTTTGAAACTACTGACGGTCTTGGCCTCCACCACCTTCTCACTTAACTTGTTCCAACCGTCTACCACTCTATTTGCGAAGGTGAATTTTCTTATATTTCTTCGGCATCTGTGTTTAGCTAGTTTAAATCTATGACCTCTTGTTCTTGAAGTTCCAGGTCTCAGGAAATCTTCCCTGTCGATTTTATCAATTCCTGTTAATATTTTGTAAGTAGTGATCATATCACCTCTTTTTCTTCTGTCTTCTAGTCTTGGCATGTTTAATGCCTCTAACCTCTCCTCGTAGCTCTTGCCCTTCAGTTCTGGGAGCCACTTAGTAGCATGTCTTTGCTCCTTTTCCAGTTTGTTGATGTGCTTCTTAAGATACGGGCACCACACAACCGCAGCATATTCTAGCTTTGGCCTAACAAAAGTCATGAACAATTTCTTTAGTATATCGCCATCCATGTATTTAAATGCAATTCTGAAGTTAGAAAGCATAGCATAGGCTCCTTGCACAATATTCTTTATGTGGTCCTCAGGTGATAGTTTTCTATCTAGAACCACCCCTAGAACTCTTTCTTTATCAGAATTCTTTAAAGATTTCTCACATAATATATAGGTTGTGTGGGGTCTATGTTCTCCTATTCCACATTCCATAACATGACATTTATTAACATTAAATTCCATTTGCCAAGTGGTGCTCCAGATACTTATTTTGTCCAGGTCTTCTTGAAGGGCATGACAATCATCTAAATTTCTTATCCTTCCTATTATCTTAGCATCATCAGCAAACATGTTCATATAATTCTGTATACCAACTGATAGATCATTTATGTAGACAATAAACATCACTGGTGCAAGAACTGAACCCTGTGGTACTCCACTTGTGACATTTCTCCATTCCGATACATTGCCTCTGATTACTGCCCTCATTTTTCTATAAGTCAGAAAATTTTTCATCCATGTTAGAAGCTTACCTGTCACCCCTCCAATATTTTCCAGTTTCCAGAACAACCTCTTATGTGGAACTCTGTCGAAAGTCTTTTTTAGGTCCAGATAGATGCAGTCAACCCAACTCTTTGTGTGTGTGTGTGTGTGTGTGTGTGTGTGTGTGTGTGTGTGTGTGTGTGTGTGTGTGTGTGTGTGTGTGTGTGTGTGTGTGTGTGTGTGTGTGTGTGTGTGTGTGTGTGTGTGTGTGTGTGTGTGTGTGTGTGTGTGTGTGTGTGTGTGTGTGTGTGTGTGTGTGTGTGTGTGTGTGTGTGTGTGTGAAAAAAATAGTAGTTTGTAACAGTTGATTGACTGACAGTTGAAAGGCGGGCCAAAAGAGCAGAGCTCAACTCTCGCAAGCACAACTAGGTGAATACCTATCTCTCTCCTACTTTGACAGGGTAAGATAGCTCCTCGACCAGGCCTCCACCCCCAGGAAGCAGCCCGTGACAGCTGACAAACTCCCAGGCAACTATTTACTGCTAGGTAACAGGGGCATCAGGGTGAAAGAAACTCTGCCCATTGCTTCTCGCCGGCGCCCGGGATCGAACCCGGGACCACAGGATCACACGTCCAGTGTTCTCTCTGCTCAGCCAGGTTCAGAATGGGCCTCTGTATGCCAGGAATTACCTTGCCAAACTTCTCTAGTAATTGTGTCACTACAGAAAAACTGAATGCACGGAAATTTCGATTACCATCTGTTTTGACAAGATACATATCGTAACTGTTCAGCATTGTTACGACAACAAGGTGGAAAAACATTTTCTTGGTCCACTTCACTGTTTTCCGTACACACTCTACTGCTCCCACCATCATGTCACATTTATCCACCAAACACATGTTGATGTTATAGTTCAAGACACAATCTGGCTTATAGATTATTTGTCTTGTTGTTCTGTTCACCTTGCCACTGTCCAACATTGTACCATGGTGAATGGTGGTCAACATGTTCACTTCACTTCTGTCTTTCCACTGCATTGAAAGTATTGCACCTGTTTTTCTTAGCTCGCACTCACCAACTTGCATAGCAGTGTGAAACACTGGCATTTCCTTTCTTTTTGCCTTCATTGTGCCACACACTCTAGTTCTATTATCAAGCAAGAACCTAGTTAGCAAAGGACTGGTATAATAGTTATCTGTGTACAATATGTGGGCCTTGTTCAGATATGGTGCAAGCAGTGATTTCACAACACTACCTGAGAAGCCATGTTGATCATTAGCAGGAATGTCTACATTTTTACCCGTATACATGATCACGTGTAACACAATTCCTGTTTCATAGTCACACAATACAAAGAATTTCAATCCAAATCGGTGGCGTATGGAGGGAATATACTGCTTGAAAGCAAGACGTCCTTTGAAAAGCACAAGGGATTCGTCAATCACCAGCTTCTGAGCTGGTAGGTAGAAATCCCTGTACTTTCCAATAAGTTCATTCAGGACATGCCTTACCTTCCTAAGTCTATCATCATCATTCTGGTCTTCATCATTTGCAAAATAAAGACACCTGAGGATTATCGCAAATCGGTCTCGAGACATATATTTGCCGATCATTGGTGTTGGAACAGTATGGTCTTTGCTCCAATAATGGTCAAGTACGTGTTTGACACAATGTTTCATCAACATACATAGTGCCAAAAACACATACATTTCACCCACAGTCGTATCTTTCCATCGCTGTAAACGTGAAAAATCAGATAACTCATCCTCATCAATGAGATCAGCCGCATATTTGTTTGTTTCCTGAACAATATATTCCATGAGCGGCTCATCGAAATATGTGGTAAAATAGTCCATTTCACACATATCGGGACCTTTATCAAGGAAAAGGTCTGTAATCCCAACAAAAACACCTGGTGTCTTTTGAGAGGCAATAGCGGCACCACGGCGAGGAAATCGTGGACCAGGAGCTGAAGCAGGTCTAGCAACAGTAGGGGCGGGCAGGAATGGGGACGGAAAATTACGTAATGTTGAGGGTCTTTGTTCATCAACGTCCCCATGTGGTCCCATGCGGTGCTGCATGGCTGGGTCAGATGCTGCTGATGCGACAAAATGTCACTTGGCAACACCACACACTCCACTGGCACTAGCACCGAAACTATTTTCCGATTCTAAGTCACTAAAACCTGAAAATGATTCACCTTCCTCAGACTCGTCGATCAAAACATCAATATCCTGCAAGGTAGCACATGAACTGTGGGGTCTGGCACGAAATGGGGTCGAGTGATGGCGAGGAGGCATGGGAGACATGCTAGGCCTTGCCCTGGTGGAACCAGCATGTTCACACTCATCGTCGGTCGTATCCACATCTGAGGGCTGTGTGTAGTCATGATCAAAGTCGGAGTCGTCAATATCAGACTCATCATTAACCGGGAACAAATTCTTATTAATTTCGTCCTTGGCCAGAGGTCGCGAGGAACGCCTCGTTGAGAGTCGGTTGTTGGAACTTGATGTGCTCGTCATGGTGTCCACCGGATAACTGAGGCCTGTACACAATGATGGCCTACGCTGGATTTTTTCCCAGGTGGCGTTTGTTTATGGTCGGGTGCGGCTCGCCGATGACTACCCCTTACCACGCGGGGCGTTTAAATTATAGAGCTAGACAAGAAAACAGCTATTAATGTATTGCACGGTTTCGGTTTTGTTACTGAATCATCTACATATATATTGCATGGTCTAATGGTTAATAATGTAGCATGTACACTAGTTTTCTTAGGTGCAATTACAAAATCAACTGATAGATCCCAGTTGTCCCATGGATTAATTGGTTGATTGATCATTAATTGAGTTTGGTACATATTTAATACTAGCTGTACCCAGCCACGCGTTGCTGTGGCTCAGCAACCCTCCCACTGTCCTCCCCTCCATTCCCTCCTCCCCCATCCTCCCTACCATTCCCCAATCCCCTCGTCCTCCCAACCATTCCCTACTCCCCTGTCCCTCTCGTCCACCCCACCATTTCCCCCCTTCCCCCATCCCCTAGTCCTCCCCACTATGCCCGTCCTCTCGTCCTCCCCACCATTCCCCACTCCCCCTTCCCCTCATCCTCCCCCAGTCCCCTGTCCTCCATACCATTCCTCACTCCCTTATCCCCTTGTCCTCCCCAACTCCCTTGTCCCCCTTGTTCTCCCCAGCATTCTCCACTTCCCCGTCCCCTCATCCCCACCATTCCCTACTTCCCTGTACCCTCATCCTCCCCACCATTACCCCATCCTGCTGCCCCCTCGTCCTCCCCACCATTCCCCACTCCTTCGTTCGATGCATTCCCAAATGATCTGATGTTCGCATCAGAAAAATTGGAACATCAAATGATCTGATGTTCCCATCACTGGAAAATAAAAAGAACAGTTAAAAAAACTAAGTGAAAAAATGAAAAAATAAAAAAATAAACTATACTCACGAAATGAACGGAATGGTAAACAACACAGCTCAATTCCAATACAATGCTGCACAAAAAAATCAAATCAAAATGAAAATAAATTGAAATCTATGAAAATTCAATTCATCAATGCGATCGGAAATATTGAAATGGAAAGTAACATATTTAGTGTAGCATGTGTTGCTTTTACGTGCAACAGATGGCACTGTTTTTTCCAAAAAAAAGCATGTTTTTACCTGTCACAGATGTGACATCTATATAGTATGTACATAAAAACATGCTCATATGTGAATGGAACGTTGTGTCAAAATTTCAAAGCAATCGGAGAATAACAATCCGAGATTAGCGATTTTGAAAAAACGAATATTTACATTTTTATTTATATAGATTTTGATGATTGTAACTACTGACGTAAACTACTTTGTAAAACCAAAATGCATAATCAGATTTTGCTCTTCTTCTATAGACCTCAGGTGAGTGTAGCATATTAGAAAGTTTAGCTTGAAATTTAATGTGGTGCTGAAATCTACTCAATGCCTTCATGCCCAAAACTGTGCTAATGGACAAAATTTTCTCATTAATGGTAGGTAATTTTAACTCTGCTCTCATATTAACTATTCTCGTGAACTTTGGAACCCCAAGGATGAGACACAAAGCTTCAATTTGCACGATTTTAAGAGATTTTAGCTCTTTGTCTGTATAAAGTGTGAGTTGTAGAGCATTGTAGTCAATCACAGAGCGTATAAATGATACATAGAACATTCTAGGAAGTCTCTCGTTAATTCCAAGTTTGACACCAACAAGAACTCGCAAGGGCTTTAATCCCTCCCCAGAGTCTCCTCTTGAGAGAAGAAAGGTATCTCGAGTCGTTAGTGGGGATACCAAAGTATCTCTAAGACTCGCAGTTCTCAAGTGCACGCCCATCTATATGATAATTGGGTTGTAGAATACCACATGGAAAAGGGCACGAGTTTTCTGTACAGAGATAAAGAAGCCACATTCCTCAGCTCTAGTAGCAAAAGCATCAAGCAAAACTTGCATTCTAGGCTCAGAGGCAGCCTGTAAACATATGTCATCAGCATAACAGATGACTGTGTCTTCATTATTAGTTGGAAGATCACTGCCATTGTAATCTTTTACCAAGGGTAATGTTCCCCGCTCACATTCTACATCCGCTTAGGACACAAGCATATTATAGATTTGGCTTTAAGAATTGGTTCTTATTCCATTTTATTGTTTATGTATATATTGCTTTGTTGTATATACCCGTTCTTGGTATATGTATTGTTTATATTATCAAGATTTATAGTGTTTCGTATTATCCCTGTTTATAGTTGCTGTGTGCTTCCTTGCTGTTCTCCTACTGGCTTTCTCCCACCTTTGCTCTTAGCAAAGGTACTTCCCCCTTCCGTTTGCTGGAAGATTCTTAGAATTGTTAGCCCCCTTCATTGCTACAGTATAGTTATTCGGAAAACTCTTATTCATCCAGGATTGTTAATTAAGGAATCTCTTAATTCCTGCTGCTGGGCTCCCTCCCCCCGTTTTTCGTCTCCGTATTGATTCAGCTAGGGTTTACCTCTCGTCTGTGCTCTTGCCTGTCACGATAACACTGCATGCCGCTTCTGCCCACCCTTACTGCCTTATATCTTTCAGCCAGGGGGAGGTGATCTACGCGACAAAAAATCGACGCACGCTCCGACTGGACTAGGTATCGCTTACATGGTCAGGAATCAACACTCTTCGGATCCTACAAGCACAGTGCAGGACGCACGCATACCCTAGCCCAGCAAGCGACCCCCGGCAAGTTCTACCCGGCCGGTGCCCCAGTGAACAGGCAACACTTCTTCAGGGCGATTAATTCGCGCCGCCCTCGCAGAGCTAGGCTCGCCTTCAGCCGACCACGCCCTCTTACCTTTAGAATTGACAGGGCCACTCGGCTCTCTTGACGGGCTCGCCATCGGAGATAATGGCGGGTCCAGCAACCAGCTGGAACCCCCAGCTGACTACGTCCGGGACGTTGATGCTCTGCCACTCTGAGGCCTCCTTGCGACCAGCGGGCCTCGCCCTTCGGGGAGGGGGGGGGGTCCGGCCAGCTGGCCTGCGGTGGGGGTGCAGCGCCGGTCCCCAAGTGTCCCGCTGTCCGCAGCTAATCCTTTGCCCAGTCTAGGTGCTAGTAAGAGTCAGGAAACACTTCTTATTCCTTGGCGGCTGGCCTCACGCCCTGGGAAAAACTTCTCCCATTTGTTATAGATTTGGCTTTAAGAATTGGCTCTTATTCCATTTTATTGTTTATGTATATATTGCTTTGTTGTATATACCCATTCTTGGTATATAGTATATGTTATAGATTTGGCTTTAAGAATTGGTTCTTATTCCATTTTATTGTTTATGTATATATTGCTTTGTTGTATATACCCGTTCTTGGTATATGTATTGTTTATATTATCAAGATTTATAGTGTTTCGTATTATCCCTGTTTATAGTTGCTTTGTGCTTCCTTGCTGTTCTCCTACTGGCTTTCTCCCACCTTTGCTCTTAGCAAAGGTACTTCCCCCTTCCGTTTGCTGGAAGATTCTTAGAATTGTTAGCCCCCTTCATTGCTACAGTATAGTTATTCGGAAAACTCTTATTCATCCAGGATTGTTAATTAAGGAATCTCTTAATTCCTGCTGCTGGGCTCCCTCCCCCCGTTTTTCGTCTCCGTATTGATTCAGCTAGGGTTTACCTCTCGTCTGTGCTCTTGCCTGTCACGATATCACTGCATGCCGCTTCTGCCCACCCTTAGTGCCTTATATCTTTCAGCCAGGGGGAGGTGATCTACGCGACAAAAAATCGACGCACGCTCCGACTGGACTAGGTATTGCTTACATGGTCAGGAATCAACACTCTTCGGATCCTACAGGCACAGTGCAGGACGCACGCATACCCTAGCCCAGCGAGCGCCCCCCGGCAAGTTCTACCCGGCCCGTGCCCCAGTGAACAGGCAACACTTCTTCAGGGCGATTAATTCGCGCCGCCCTCGCAGAGCTAGGCTCGCCTTCAGCCGACCACGCCCTCTTACCTTTAGAATTGACAGGGCCACTCGGCTCTCTTGACGGGCTCGCCATCGGAGATAATGGCGGGTCCAGCAACCAGCTGGAACCCCCAGCTGACTACGTCCGGGACGTTGTTGCTCTGCCACTCTGAGGTCTCCTTGCGACCAGCGGGCCTCGCCCTTCGGGAGGGTGGGGTCCGGCCAGCTGGCCTGCGGTGGGGGTGCAGCGCCGGTCCCCAAGTGTCCCGCTGTCCGCAGCTAATCCTTTGCCCAGTCTAGGTGCTAGTAAGAGTCAGGAAACACTTCTTATTCCTTGGCGGCCGGCCTCACGCCCTGGGAAAAACTTCTCCCATTTGTCATATCAGTTTTCCCCAGTCACTAGGTATTTTCTGTCCGCTTGTTAATTCTAGGATTCCCATTATGTCTTGGTAGGGCTCCGTTAAGTGTTGTGTCTATACACTTTATTCCCCCTTTGTGTCCTGACTGTTATACCTAGTTCTAATTATATTTCATCTGCCATTAGGTTTCTGCAGAACGTGTTTGCCATGTCTAGGCTATGCTTACTACTACGGGGGTACATTTCAAGTTAATTAGTCCTCAGACATGGACATGTTACATTTGTTAATTCCTACTTATATTATTTACATGTTCTGCAGAATTTAATTTACTAATAAAAAATTTAAGCCCATTCGGCCTGTGTCTTTTTCCCCCTGGTCAGAAAATTAGGTACTTTTTGGTTTTGTTTTTGAATGAGGCAAAAGTCTGACAGCTTTTCAATTCATTAGGGAGTGAGTTCCATAGACTAGGTCCCTTTATTTGCATAGAGTGTTTACACAGATTAAGTTTGACTCTGGGGATATCAAGGAGATATTTATTTCTGGTGTGGTGATAATGGGTCCTATTACATCTGTCCAGGGAGAGTTTCAGAGAATGGACTATATGGTCCTTCATACAGAATAGGGAAGCAGCACATTGCTGTGTATGCCTAAGCATGTTAAAAAAATACATTGTTTGAGAGGAGTCTTGTAGAAACTAGTAAGAGTACTGTAGTTATAATATAATGTTTCCATGATTCAGTGCTTACCTCTTGTGAAAATTGTGAAGTTATTGTTTAGTCAGAGCTGATTTGTTTTTTGTATTGAGGCAGGTATTTTCTCCCCTGATTCCATGTATGACTAACCATCCTGTGAGATGGGAGTATTAGATGAACTTATAGCTAGTTTTTTATCTACACTGTGTAATCTTCCATATAGAATAGGGTAGCAGCACATTGCTATGTATACCTAAGCTTCTTAATACAAAAATATCAGTAATAAAGATTTTAAATTATAGTTTGTGTTATTACCAATATTACCCTTATTAAATCATGTTAACCATGGATCATTAAGATCTCATGTTGATATGTAAAACAGTAGTCATATTTCTTTTTAATCATTCATTAAATTGTGCATTATGTCTCAATATTTCACTACTTTGCATATACTGTACTGTATAGTACAAAAAGATAGAATAAAAATAACCAGTAATATTTCTTTCATTATATTTTTTATTTAAATAACTGCTTAAATATTATTACAGCTGACAGGATTTGTTTCTCACAGGTGCATTATTTGTTAAAAAATTAGGTTTATTGCTACACACAATGGTGCTACATAGCCTTCCCAGCTTGGTGCCTTCTTTTGATAATTACTTACTGATTGTTACACAGCCCAATTGTGTAACAGGAAGAGGTCTTGGACACAAATTTGTTCCATGCTAAATGTAGAGGAATCAGCTGAGCATTCATCAAATAAAATAGGCTGCCTCAACTTATAAGGTAAATAAAATAAGCATTCCTTAAATAAGTAGCTGCCTCACCTTACTGCCTTAATGCTACATAGCCTTCCCGACATGGTGCCTTCTTTTAATAATTACTGGTTCCACACACCCAAATTGTTTAACAGGAAGAGGAACCCTACTTCCCCCTCTCTTTTTTTAATAGTCCATATAGTCATAATTATAGGTTTAATTATTCAATGAGAAAAGCTTTTGAAGTTTTACCCTAACCTAACATCATTTGTGCAGGATATTTTTCTTTTGTGTCTCACCCAGATTTAATTTCAAAATAAAACCAAACAAAATAAATTAAATGTGTGTATGTATAGCTAAGGTACACCCTTACTGATTACTAGGTGAACAGGGGCATTTGGTGATAGTAAATGCTCCCATCAGGCAGGGCTCATAACCTTCTCTCATATTTCATGTTCACCAGTGTTTATTTACTTAATAACTACTGGTATAATATCTTGCTATTATATAACTAATTCTACTATCATAAAAGACATATTTACAGTGGTACCTCGGAATGCGAGTTTTTCGGAAGACAAGCAGGATTTACTCCAAAAATATGTCTCGGAAGGCGAGGGTTACCTCGGGACGCGAGTTTGTTGATACGTGTACAGGCCGACTGGCGCGTGGTGGCATGGCGATCGCGCCTCAGTTTACCAGTGTCTCGTGTCCAGTGACTATCCCACCTGAATTCTTCACAAGGATTTACAGTTTTTTTATCGGTTTTTTGGCCATTTGAGCATAAAAGTTGTCATTATATATCTTGCCATGGGTCTCAAGAAAGCCATTGGTAAGGTTCAACCTAAGAAAATAGCTGTGAGTAGAGGCAGTAGAGGATGTCCCTTCTTGATTAAGAAAATGTGTGAAGTATGGGAAGAACTGCAAAGTTTTGTTGAAAAAACTCACCCAGATAAAGCTGTAGCAGGCCGTTGCATTGACCTTTTAAATGATAATGTGATGTCTTACTACAGACAAGTGTTAAAATGTAGGGAAAAACAAGTGTCATTAGACAAATTCTTAGTAAAACAAGCAAGTCCTAGTGGTATGCAGGCAAAATGTGCCAGAGTGTGCATACCAGTGAAGTCCTCACTGCCTGATGTGATAATGGAAGGGGACTCCCCTTCCAAACAGTAACTCCTCTCTTCCTCCCACCTCCTCACCATCTTCCATACGCCTACAGCAATCAACAGCAAGGTAAGTAATAACTTGAACATAGTTTTGTAGGTTTATTTAGATGAATTAGGTATAAAAATATAGTTTGATGTGGGTTTTTGGGGTAGTCAGGAACGGATTAATTCATTTCCCTTTATTTCTTATGGGGAAATTAGCTTCGGAATGCGAGTTTTCGGAATACGAGGCATCTCCAGGGAACCAATTAAACTCTTAAACTGAGGTATGCCTGTACTTCAAGTTTCTAGCAGAGAATGCATATGTTCCGAACCATAATGGAAACTGACCCAAGTATAGGATGGGTTAGCCCAAGTATCGCGTTTTCAAAAGGGTCGCCCGTGTTGGAAAAGAAGAACGCTGAAAGAATATTGTTAAAAACATCTTGATAACTGATTAAACCAAAATTATTTATTAGTCAGAAGAAAGACAGAAACGCGATCTATATGTAAAACCTCTACCAGACAAATATTTTAAGTAAAACCGAAGATATTTGTAGTTGTATAAAAGTGGCAGTTTTCATCGCTCGTCGAGCTCGAAAACTGCAGCATTCATCTCAGAACCATGCCTATTTCACGCAGATTCCTTAATAAACGTAAGAGTTTTATATGTCACAAGAAAGACAGACATATAAGCTTCGTTCTAAATACCTTACTATTGGCATATTTAAATTTAAAGCGAAGATACGTGTACTTTTTTAATAGCCGAGCTCCGACTCCGGACAGATCGATGGACGTAGCAACTCTCTCTCAGAACAATGTTTATTTCACGTGAATTCGTTAATAAACATATATGTTTTATATGTCTCAAGAAAGGCAGACATATAAGCTTTACTTTAAACATCTTACCATAGACATATTTAAAGTTCTAATGAAGATACATGTATTTTAAAAATTACGGAGCTCCGACCACGTACAGACTGAACGACAGAGCAACTCTCTCTCAGATCAATGTTTATTTCACGTAAATTCGTTAATAAATACAAATGTTTTATATGTCTTAAGCAAGATAGAAATAAGAGCTTCATTTTAAATCCATTGCAATAGACATATTTATAGCTCAAGTGAAGATACATATGTTTTTATAGTGGCGTTCAGTAGGGGACTGGTCAAGTCGTATACTGCAATTTCGGATACCGGGCTAGAAACAACTTCGTTCACTGAGAAGTTTGTTCATACAAACCATTCCGTTCGTATATACGCTGGTTTGTGTTCGCTGTTGTTCTTGTCTGAATAAATACATGGCACTTATTCATATAATTAGCGCTTCCATTATTAGAATTATTTATCCATTATTAGAATAACAAGGTGCAAACCATACCCCCTTACAGTTGAAATCTATTTATTTATATACAAGAAGGTACATTGGGTTGCGAGAGTACATAACATATATTAAGAGGTACATTGTAGCAAGATTTGAGATTAAAGGATTAGACTAACACGTTTAGAAACAAGGCGCCCCCGAAGGAGGCTATTATTTGTTATGCACCCCATACTCAACTAATAAGTAGTGGAGCAAAACATAGATTACATGGTCATAAAGTCTTAATCAGACCAATTGAATTCAATTTCTTTCTTTATTATGCACCCCATACCCATCCCGTGGGCGGTGGTGTAAAGGATTACAGAGGCACATAATCGGTTCAGGAACTGAACCCTCTAGTTCGTTTAGCTAAGCAAATAACAATTTGTGATGCTAGTTACAAAATTATAAATATTATATATACATGTACACACTCTCATACATACATGTACATACATATATATACGTATACATATATACATATATACATACACATACATATCTAATCACCTACACAAATACACACATCAATAATCTTTGTGTCACAAGTGATCAACAAGAGGCTCACAACAGTCACTATACAAGGCACTTTACATCTATGGTGAGTCACACAGTTACTAGTCTTGCTGCACACCCACCCAACTGGGCGGCAGCTTTACAGTCATGTGCTCCATACCCACCCAACTGGGCGGCAGCTTTACAGTCATGTGCATGCATTACCTACAGTAAGCAAATTGTGGATACTTCGCTAAGATTTCGAGCAGCACATCATTATGAATGAAGTACTTACACATTTCTTGGACACTATTGATGGTGTTATCTCTAAATTCCGCGATTTTTTCACATTCCATTATATAATGACGCAAAGTATGCGAATAGTTCTGCTGACAGAGTTTACATTTAGTCAAATCTACATCAGCAGATGTTACAAACTGCCAGAGGTACTTGTAGCCGAGCCTAAGCCTAGCAGTGGTAACATCTAGAAGTCTGCTAACATTATTGGATGACCCATAGACGTGCGGTTCTTCATGCATAATAGAATGATGATAGATGGAGTAACTGGTGTGAATTTCACTCAAGTCTCCGAAATTTAGTTGATGTTCCTGGGATATTGCTGCCCTCAGGCTGCTCAAAGGCAGTCCAAGTTTGTAATCAATTCCCTCTTTACGAGCAAAAGCCTTGGCCAACTCATCAGTTCTCAGTGGCTATTTTTACATTATCATTTACAACTAACTTAAGTTAAATAACAACCAGTAAACAGACTGCTGTTTTCTAATTCTAGTTCAGGCACTTCCTGGGATAAAACGCGAACATTCCTTGAGGAACTGTGAGGTGCTTATCTTTTTTTCCTTGTAACGATCCCAAAGCTTCCACAAATGTTCCTTTTTCTCTTTATTGCCCTTGCTGCGACTGGACTTGAGCTTTTGATCAGAAACCAGTTGGTATTGCAAGGTTACCAGGGACGCCTCACGGTACAGTAAGAGGATTAAAATATACAAAGCCAAGTTGTCCCTCACTGCCCTTTGATTCAGACGCTGGTGCCATCCTTCTACGTCATTGTTGGTCCTCACCAGTCGTCTAAATGCACACCAGTTCCCCAATTTCCACACACTGTTGCACAACCACGTATTTTTTTTTATGTAATGAGTTAATTGTGTCGTTACGGGTGGACTGCTAGCCGACTTTTCTAATTCAGCAAACGCCTTACAGTTATGTAGTACATACATACCACATAAGTACGTGTGTGTTACACACGTACACACACACACACACACACACACACACACACACACACACACACACACATCTTACCCTGTCATCCCTTCCCCATTCCCATCATGTCTCCCCTCCCACCTTTCCCCCCTGTCCCCCCTCCCCCTTCATCCCATACCCTCCCTATCCCTCCTCCCCCCTCACCCCGTATCCTCCATGTCCCCCCTATCTCCTTAACCCACACCCTACCTGTCCCCCCTTCCATGAAACCCCCACTCCTCACCCCAAACTCTCCTGAAACCCTGCAAACCACCTCACAGATCATCTCACCCACTGAAAAGCTTCCCACACCAGCAGAATGCTCGCCAAGAAAGGGACAAGAAAATGAACTGAAGAAAGTGAGCTTCAAGGCAATGTACACTAACATAGATGGAATTACTAATAAAACAAGTGAACTCGGAGAATGGGCACTAGAAGGAAACCCAGACATAATAGCACTCACAGAAACAAAGCTAACAAACACCATAACAAACGCAGTGTTTCCACAGGGCTACTATGTAGTGAGGAAAGAGAGAGAAGGGAGAGGAGGAGGTGGTGTAGCTTTGCTACTGAGAGAAGGTTGGAGTTTCGAAGAGATGGTAATTCAGAACTGTGAAGGTTTCAGTGACTACATATCAGGCACCATAGCAACTGGAGGACAGAAAATTATAGTAGTAGTCATATATAACCCCCCACCGAATGTCAGAAGACCCAGACAGGAATATGATAGAAACAACTTGGCCACCATCAATATAATAGAGAGAGCAGCTTCTGTGGCTAGCAGGAACGGATCCAGGCTACTAATCATGGGAGACTTCAACCATGGAAAGATAGATTGGGGGAACAGAGACCCACATGGGGAGCTAAGCTGCTGGATGTGGCAACAAGAAACTTTCTAAGTCAACACGTCAAGGGACCGACAAGAACGAGAGGGGATGAACCAGCCTTGCTTGATCTGATATTTACCCTAAATGAGTCGGATATAAGGGAGGTTAAGTTGGAAGCCCCCTTGGGAATGAGTGATCATATTGTATTGAGCTTTGAGTACCTGGTTGAGCTAGGAATTATCACCCCCAAAAAAGAACTGGGAAAAAAAGGGCTGGCGTACCGAAAGGGAAACTACGAGGAGATGAATAAATTCCTATGGGATATACATTGGGACACAGAACTCGGAACCAAGTCTGTACAAGACATGATGGACTATGTCACCCAAAAATGTCAGGAGGCTGTAAGCAGGTTTGTCCCAGCCCAACAGGAAAAAACAGAGAAGCAAAGGAAGAATCCGTGGTTTAATAGGGAATGTATGAAAGCAAAGGAGCTGAACAAAAGGGCATGGAGGAACTTCCGTAATATAGTAGGTCACTGGAAACGGGAGACCTACCAGAAGTATGGAAGACTGCTAATGTAGTACCAATATTTAAAAAGGGTGACAGACAAGAGGCACTGAACTACAGGCCAGTGTCCTTAACTTGTATACCATGCAAGGTGATGGAGAAGATTGTGAGAAAAAACTTAGTAACACATCTGGAGAGAAGAGACTTCGTGACAACCCATCAACATGGGTTCAGGGAGGGTAAATCTTGCCTTACAGGCTTGATAGAATTCTATGATCAGGTGACAAAGATTAAGCAAGAAAGAGAAGGATGGGCGGACTGCATTTTTTTGGACTGTCGGAAAGCCTTTGACACAGTACCCCATAAAAGGTTGATGCATAAGCTGGAGAAACAGGCAGGAGTAACTGGTAGGGCGCTCCAGTGGATAAGGGAGTACCTAAGCAATAGGAAGCAGAGAGTTATAGGTGAGACCTCAGAATGGCGGGAAGTCACCAGTGGAGTCCCACAGGGCTCTGTGCTTGGACCTATCCTGTTTCTGATATACGTAAATGATCTCCCAGAGGGTATAGACTCATTCCTCTCAATGTTTGCTGACGACGCCAAAATTATGAGAAGGATTAAGACAGAGGAGGACAGCTTGAGGCTTCAAGAAGACCTGGACAAGCTGCAGGAATAGTCGAACAAATGGATGTTAGAGTTTAACCCAAGCAAATGTAATGTAATGAAGATAGGAGTAGGAAGCAAGAGACCAGATACAAGGTATCACTTGGGAGATGAAATACTTCAAGAGTCAGAGAGAGAGAAAGACCTGGGGGTTGATATCACGCCAGACCTGTCCCCTGAAGCTCATATCAAGAGGATAACATCAGCAGCATATGCTAGGTTGGCTAACATAAGAACGGCCTTTAGAAACTTGTGTAAGGAATCTTTCAGAACATTATATACCACATATGTCAGACCAATCCTGGAATATGCGGCTCCAGCATGGAGTCCATATCTAGTCAAGCATAAGACTAAACTGGAAAAGGTTCAAAGGTTTGCCACCAGACTAGTACCCGAGCTGAGAGGTATGAGTTACGAGGAGAGACTACGGGAATTGAACCTGACTTCGTTGGAAGACAGACGAGTTAGGGGGGACATGATCACCACATTCAAGATTCTCAAGGGAATCGACAGGGTTGATAAAGATAGGCTATTTAACACAAGGGGCACACGCACTAAGGGACACAGGTGGAAACTGAGTGCCCAAATGAGCCACAAAGATATTAGAAAGAACTTTTTTAGTGTCAGAGTGGTTGACAAATGGAATGCATTAGGAAGCAATGTGGTGGAGGCTGACTCCATACACAGTTTCAAGTGTAGATATGATAGAGCCCAATAGGCTCAGGAACCTGTACACCTGTTGATTGACGGTTGAGAGGCGGGACCAAAGAGCCAGAGCTCAACCCCCGCAAGCACAACTAGGTGAGTACAACTAGGTGAGTACACACACACACCTTGTCAAGCACAAGACGAAGCTTGAAAAAGTTTAGTGGTATGCCAATAGGCTAGTGCCAGAACTAAGAGGCATGAGTTACGAGGACAGGCTGCGAGAAATGCACCTCATGACACTGGAAGACAGAAGAGTAAGGGGAGACATGATCACTACCTACAAAATTCTCAGAGCAATTGATAGGGTACATAAAGATAAATTGTTTAACACGGGTGGTGGACGAACAAGGGGACACAGGTGGAAACTTAGTACCCAAATGAGCCACTGGGATGTTAGAAAGAACTTTTTCAGTGTCAGAGTAGTTAATAGATGGAATGCATTAGGCAATGATGTGGTGGAGGCTGACTCCATACACAGTTTCAAATGCAGATATGATAGAGCCCAGTAGGCTCAGGAATCTGTACATCAGTTGATTGCCAGTTGAGAGGTAAGACCAAAGAGCCAGAGCTCAACCCCCGCAACCACAACTAGGTAAGTATACACACGCACACACACACGTACACACACACAGACACAAACATACACACACTAATGCCTCTATTCACCTTGCAGTAAATAGGAACCTGAAAGTCAGGAAGCTGCTAAAGCTGCTAACACACACACACATCCCCATCTTGGGGATG